>NC_056745.1:918190952-918233452 GCF_019279795.1 Protopterus annectens | reverse complement strand
GACTCCCAGTCTAGGGGTAGATCTAGACGTGGTAGGGGCAGAGCTCAGGGCTCTTTCAGGCCTAGAACAGGGAGTTCTCCTGCACAGTTTTCAGGTGAGGGCAGGGGTCAGTCCTTTCGTAAACAGACCCAATGACCTACCTTTTCAGCTGCCAGAGCCTTCGCTTGGCAGCACCTTTGGGAGGAAGGTTGGCACTTTTCAAGGAAAATTGGAGTTTAATTACCCAAGACAGATGGGTATTGGATATCATACACCAAGGTTACAAGTTTTATTTCCATACCTTGCCTCCTTTCAAAGGCATGCCAGACGTTCCTCCTCAGCAAAGAATAGAGGCTCACAAACAAATTTCTCTGCTACTTCAAATAGGGGCCATACAGCCGGTCCCTCTGCCAGAAGTGGGCCTAGGATTTTATTCTCGCCTGTTCCTAGTACCAAAGAAGGGGAACACGTGGAGACCAATTTTGGATTTATCTATCCTCAACACTTATCTGGACATTCCCAAGTTCAAAATGTTGTCGTTACAACAGCTTTTACCTCTGCTGGGCAAAGATCACTGGATGGTAACTCTGGATCTCAAGGAGGCTTACCTTCATGTTCCTATCAGACTAAGTTGCAGGAAGTATCTGCGTTTTGGCTGGGACTTCTCATTATCAGTTCTCTGCATTGCCCTTTGGCTTATCTACTGCCCAGAGTGTTCACGAAAGTTCTGGCTCCAGTGATAGCTTTCTTCAGGCTAAAAGGAATACAGATTTATCCTTATTTGGACGATTGCCTGATTCTGGCTCAAGGAAGGGACGAACTTCTTCATCATTTGCAATATGTGATAGCAGTGCTAAGATGCCTGGGGTATTCTGTGAACGAAATAAAGTCCAGTCTAGTACCCTCTCAGGACATGTGCTTTCTGGGTGTAAGACTGAATACAGCATCCTAGATGGCCTTTTTGACCCCGGACAAACAAAAGAATCTTTCCTTTACTTCCATCAATTGTCTCATCAGTCCAGGCTGACTGCAAGGACAGTCCTTCAAGCCTTGGGGTTCATGGCATCTTGTATTCTGGTGCTTCCCAATGCCAAACTGCATATGAGGAAGCTACAATGGTATCTCAAAAATGTATGGACACAGCACTGCCAGGATATGGACACTGTCATTCAGATAATACCTTGCATTCAAAAGGAATTTCTGTGGTGGGCTCAGGAATGTCACCTAAACAAGGGACTCTCTGTGACCCGGCCAGAGGTGAGTCAGATTCTAACGACAGATGCCTCAGACAAAGCTTGGGGAGCTCATCTAAATGGAAAGTGGATACAAGACACGTGGCCTGCCAGACTACAACATCTACATATCAACTTGAAGGAGATGTTAGCAGTCCAATTTGCATTAATAGCTTTCAAGGATTTACTTCTTCCAGGGCAGGTGTTGATTCTAACAGACAACACAACTGTCATGTGGTACATCAACAAGCAAGGGGAACACATTCTTATCCTCTATGCAGGCAAGCAATGATTCTGTGGGGACTGCTCTCAGTTTACAGCTAAATCTTCAGGCAAGGTTTCTGCCGGAGCACAGAACTCCTTACCACATCTGTTGCGCAGGCAAATTATGGATCCCCACGAGTGGAAATTGGATCCTCATGTATTTCAGAAATTGACAGTGTCATGGGGAACTCCAGACATAGATCTGTTCGCTTCTCCACTAAACTACCAGCTGCCAAAGTTTTGCACAAAAAGGTTTCATCCCACAGCCTGGAAAGTGGATGCTCTTTCTTTCAACTGGAGCAATCTTCATGTGTATGCCTTTCCACCTCTGCCTCTCCTCCCAAAGGTACTCCTAAAGGTCAGACAGGACAAGCCAAAGATGATTTTAATAGCTCCAGATTGGCCTCGACAGCACTGGTACCCATTACTGAGAAGTCTGGTACGGGAGCCTCCATGGCCTTTGCCTTCGATTCCACACCTGCTGTCTCAGGAGAACAGTCATTTACTCAATGTCAAACTTCACTCTCTTCACCTAACAGCCTGGCATATTCTGTTTTGAACCCTGGAGGGTCTCAGCTTCCACAGCAAGTTTTGAATGTTATTTTGGAAGCCAGAAGACCTAGTACAAGGAAAGTGTACGCAGATAAATGGAAGAGATTTTTATTTTGGAGTGCAGCAAAGGAATTTGATGTTTCTCGGCCTAATTTAAGTGTGGCTCTTCAATATCTTACTGAGTTACTGGACAAAGGTTTGTCCTTCTCTTCTATTAAGGTTCATGCTGCAGCAATTTCTGCTCACTATGACTGTGACCCACCATTGTTTTCTCATCCTTTGTTCAAGCAATTTCTTAGAGGGGCAAAGAATATAAGACCCCACGAGAGCTCCTACTCCTGCTTGGGATCTCAATTTTGTGTTGGAGAAACTCACTCTACAACCTTTTGAGCCTGCAGCTACTGCCGAGTTGAAATATTTATCATGGAAGACTGCTTTTTTGTTGGCCATTACTTCTGCAAGAAGGGTTTCTGAATTACAGGCCCTTATGGCGGTTGAGCCTTTCTTAATTTTCCATAAGGATAGGGTATCTTTGCGTACTAATCCTTCCTTTATGCCTAAAGTGGTTTCTAGTGTGGCTTTAAACCAAACTATTCATTTGCCTACTTTTTATGCAAATCCCCAAAATAAAGGGGAAAAGATTTTGCACACTTTAGATGTACACAGGCAGTTGCGATATTATTTGAGCAGAACTAAAGGGTTCAGGCAGTCTCAGCAGTTATTTGTTTCTTTTGCTTTGAGTTCTCAGGGCAAGCCTGTGTCAAAACAAACTATTTCTAAGTAGATTGGGTTTTGCATTGCTTTCTGTTATTCCCATCATGGTAAGGAGATTCCTGCTGGGATCAGGCCTCATTCCACTAGGGCTACTGCCACTTCGACAGCTTTTTTAAGGGGGGTGGCAACTAAAGATATTTTGGAGGCAGCTACTTGGAGTTCAGTGCATACTTTCTCTAAGCATTATCACCTTCCACTTTACTCTAAATCTAGGGCTGGTTTTGCCACTGCTATTTTACAGGGCATTTTGGCAGCTCCTACTGCTTTATAGTTTTGCCATCCTCCCTTACCTCTGCTTTGGGATTCTACCCAAGTGTAAGGACTGCAGCAATGTGAGATGAAGAACATAGTACAGTTTTGTACCTACCATAAATGTAGATGTTCAAGATCCACATTGCTGCAGTCCAATTTACCCTCCCTCCTTCCCTCTGTAGTTAGAGGGTTGTGTGGGTTGGGTTGTAAATATTGTGTATATTGTATATATTGTACATATTATTAGTGCAAGGGTGGTTGGTTGGTTGTTTGCTGTCTTTTGGTTTTGACCTTTCTTTTAGGGTCTTCTGACATCTGGGGCAAGAAAAGACTGAGGATATGACGTCGGTCATGCGCATTTGTACCCTGACGTCCTGATGTCAGTCTAATGCGCCTTGACCGACGTCAGCCTTATACTTTGATATTCAGGCCGACCGAGGACAGCGGACTACCCAAGTGTAAGGACTGCAGCAATGTGGATCTTCGAACATCTACATTTATGGTAGGTACAAAACTGTACTTTTCTCCTTTTTTTCAGCCTCCGAACACCACAGTTTCTCATTTTCTTCAGCCTCTAAATGCCACAGTCTCTCTGCTAATTCTATTTCCAAATGTTTGGCCTTCCGTTCAAGTCTCTCTAACTCCAAATGGATTTTTAAGTCCTCTGAGGGAAAGTTGAACTGTCCATTTTTTGAGACTTGTACATCCCCAAGGCCGGTCTGGCTGTCTTCCTGGTTGTTGGTCTGTGATGCAGCTGTGACTAAAGCTGCAATCATTTCCGCTTTATTCAGGTTGGCATGCACCAGTCCTTTGGCTTGGCACATCTCAGACAACTGGCTCCTTCTCAACTTGCCATAATCCTCTGCTGACAGCCTTGCCTGCTCTCCTTGACTAACTAAGCTAACAAAAAATAAATAAAACTATTGTGATATGAAACTCTGAATTTCTGCCATGTTGCTGCTTAAGAATACAAACACCTTCTTTAGTGACCACTATTTACAGGCTACAAGAGTTCAATATCCACACCACTAAATCCCAATATGTGATGTGGTGATCTCACCGCTGCCAGCCAGATGTGATGTGGATATCCCACTGCTGCCAGCCAAATGTGATATCCCACCACTGGACCAGTAATCAAGGAGCCTCAATCCTCACCACTGGCAACAGTGGGGGATGTTCACTGAGAGGATGACAAGTACACACACAGTATTTCCAGATGCAGCTCTCTGCATCAAGTGCAGTTTCCTTTAAGAGCACACCGAGATCACAGTCAGTCCGGGGCTGGTTCTTCTACCGTTCTCCAGATCCCCAGTAAGACTTCCCGCTGGCACAGCTATAGAGTTGAGTCTTTAGCCAGGGTTCCAAGCCAAGTCCTCCAACATTCTCTCTGTCCAACCAGTGCTTCGTGTCCCTGCCCAAGCAGCTGACACACACACTTTGAGATTTTGATTTGCAGACACTTGTACACCTGGGAAAGACTACCACAGCTTTACTATCTATACCCCCTTTTGCCCATACTATAAGGCAGTTTTCACTGCCACCAGAACCCTTCTGCCAGCTACCTTAAGCCCCTTAACAAATTAATAGTAATACAAATGGCAGTTTGACTAAGAGCAAGGCTGAGTGGCCCACACAGTGTCACCAAATAAATATGCAAGGACAGTTGAAACTTAAATATTTCTACAAAGATCAGCCATAATGAAAGATTTAAATATATATATATATATATATATATATATATATATATATATATATATATATATATAAGAATAAAAAATAATAAAAGAACAAGACAATACTAAATATATATTTGTAGTGACATCAGAGTTCAAAACCACAGAAAACATTTAAAATAACATTGCCGTACAGGCTTACACAAACAAAGAAAAACATCTAAACTAAACTTCACTATATTTCTGACTGTATCTAAGAGAATTATACTGTTCCCTAGAAACTTACTTCATTAGAGCAAGGCAGAAGTGGTGAATGAGTCTTATTGTTGTTGTCAGGTCCAAGACAGAATGCAGAATGATCTGTCTCACTAAGAGACTTCTAAAACTAATATCTAAAATAGTACTACTGGAATAGCTTGCAGAATGACATAATTTCTGATAATCTGACTTCTAGTTCCCAGTCCAAAACCCCCATTGCTAGAAACTGGCAGCATTTAGTATCTACCTGTAAAAAATATACAGACAAGGGCTTTTCCTCAGATCTTTGGCAGTTGCTGGAAGTCGTAAAATAATTGCATTCCTTCATGCTTCAAAAGTAGCAATTAGTTCACTTCAAGGACAATACCGAAAGCTTCTTAGTACAGACTTTGTGTCTTTAGCTGCATTGAAAACTTGAGAGGGAGCCTCTTTATTGTGTCCTATAAAGTAATTTACTTTCAGAGATTTTTCTAAAGTTTGCTGGACTGAAGTTAACCTTCCAGTTTCCTCTGTTGACATATAAATTTAAACAGTTACAATAGTGCATGTACATTTCTGTTGTCTTCCAGTTGGGCACACTATGGACACATTTAAGCAGAACCACTTTACAAAATACATTTTCAACACAAACATCTCTACAGAGCAGTTTAATATATACATGACAAACAGCTCTAATAAATTTGTAACACAGGCATCTTATATAAATCATTTTGATATTCACCAAGGACTTATAATTTTTTTACAAAATTCCAGCTTGCTGTGCTGGCAGTTATCTCCTTTCATCTTTCCTCCACTGTAACATCCGCATAAAATACTGCACTGGAGATAGTCACACATACCAAATTACTGGTAGTTACATTATAAAACAATCTAAAATTCAACTTGCACATCCAAAACACTATAAAAAAGACCCGTATAAGAATCTTTACTAGGTATCCCCTTACCTAAGTTTTCAATCCAGAAAGACCTTTGCCCCTGAATATCTGCTGCCAACCATCCTCCATGCCTCTGCTTTACTCACAAATGTCAACTCATCTAACTGGAATGATGTTTACTAGAAAATGGAAATCAAAATTTAAACCAACTATATTTGAAGAATTTGAATATTGTAAAAGACATAAAAGAACTTGAAGAGGGATCTTTAGAATAGGGAAGGAGCAAAATACATAGAAATAAATGGAATTTGTGTGAATAACACATGTAAAATAATGTTCAGGAGGAGGATTAAGGTTTAAGGGGAAGGCAGCAATTTGAGTGATCTATGTAATGTTGGACTGAAAAATAAGAAGTTATGTACTCACCATAACGTTCCATCTGAGTAGGTGACTTCATTTGGATGCAACCTGTGGGTATCGGATCCGAGCCGGCAGTTCAAAAGCTTTAGGATCTGAGCTCCTAGCTCCTCCCTCTACCCATAACCCCTTGCCAAGCCCTGACTGACCTCAGATTGAGTTTGCCCTGTAAATACTAGTATAAAAGATTCCTGGGAAACCAGGACTAACATTGCTAAGAAGGTCAGGGGGATGGATGGGGGGATGGTTGCATCCAAATGAAGTCACCTACTCAGATTTAACGTTATGGTGAGTACATAACTTCTTAATCTGAAGTAGGGAGACTTCACTTGTCTGCAACCTGTGGGACAGAGTCCCCAGCTACCTAAACCTTGGGCGGTCGTCATGGAAGGATGTTCCGGAGCACCGCAGAGCCAAAGGATGCTCTCCCTCTGGAAACAACATCCACTTTATAATGCGAGATGAAAGTATGAGATGAGGTCCAAGTGGCTGCTGCACAGATATCATCTAATGGCACTCTAGATTTAAAAGCAGCCGACGTGGATACTGCCCTGGTAGAATGCGCTGTAATTCTCTGAGGAGCTGGCCTTCCTGAGGTGTCATAAGCCTGCAAGATACAGTTAGAAATCCACTTCGACAGAGTAACCTTAGAGACTGTCTTACCCAGGGCGAATTTTGCAAAGGAGACGAACAGTTGATCGGATTTCATATGACCAGCTGTTCTGTGAATATAGAAGCGCAGCTGCCTGTGAACATCTAAAGAATGTAATTTATATTCTCCTTTGTTTTTATAGTTGGGGGAAAAAACTGGCAAGTTAATCGATTGGTTGATATTGGATTCTGAAGAAATCTTCGGTAGAAAGGAAGGATTGGTCCTGAGGAAAACCCTATCCGGAAAAAAGGAAAGATACGGTGGTTTGACGCATAAAGCCTGGAGTTCAGAAACTCTTCTAGCTGATGTAATGGCTACTAAGAAAGCAGTTTTCCAGGAAAGGTATTTCAAATCCACAGAGGCTGCAGGCTCAAAGGGGGGAGTGGTTAGGGCCTGCAGGACTAGAGATAAGTCCCAAGGTGGTATAGCTTCCTTAACCGGAGGCCTCAAGAGAAATGCACCTTTGAGGAAGGTTTTGCAAATTTTTGCAGCCATGAGAGGTGTTCAGTCAAGACCCACATGGTAATGGGAAATAGCTGCCATCTGCACCTTTACCGTGGAAGAGCTTGCTCCTTGCTGAAAAAGGTCTGTCAAGAAGTCCAGTACTGCCGAAAGTGGCGCAGAAAAGGGGTCAAGGTTATTATGTTCTGCCCAAATAGAAAACCTCTTCCATTTGCTTCGATAAACCTTCCTAGTGGAAGGTTTATGGGCCGCCACTAAGATGGCTTTCACTGGTGACGAGATACCGGGAGTCCTTATCAGGGATGGAACTGGAGCAGCCAGGCTGTCAATTTCAGGGTGTGAAGGTTCGGAATTGGAAGCCCTTTAGGATGGGAGATGAGGTCCGGGATCGGATCCAGAATCCAGGGAGGATTCACTCTGTGAGACCACACAAAAGGGAACCAAGGTTGACGAGGCCAGAACGGGGCAATGAGAATCATTTTGCTCCCCAAGCTGTTGGCTTTCTGCAAAAGTTTCTGCATTAGAGGCAGTGGAGGGTAAGCGTAAAGGAGGCTGGGAGGCCAAGCATGCACCAGGGCGTCTCTCGGGGATTCCCCGAGTGGGGGAAATAGAGCGAAAAAACTGTCGCATTTGGCGTTTGAGGGAGAAGCAAAAAGATCGCAACGGGGTTGCCCCCAGGCGGCAAAAATCTGCTTCGCTACTAGAGTGTTGAGAGACCACTCGTGAGGGGAAAGAATGGTGCGACTGAGCTTGTCCGCTAGGATGTTGGACCTTCCCGGAATGTGCATTGCCACAAGAAAGCGATTGGTGGAGATTGCCCATTCCCAGACTCTCATGGCCTCTCGACAAAGGGGATAGGACCTGGTTCCTCCCTGTTTGTTGATGTACCAGACTACTGACATGTTGTCCGTCTGGATAGCAATAGTCCCTGCAGGGAGAAGGCTGTGTAGTGCTTGCAACGCTAATAGCACCACCCTCATCTCCAGGACATTTATATGCAGTGAGGTCTCCGAACTGTTCCACATGCCTTGGACAATTTTGCCCGCTGAATGTCCCCCCCACCCAAGACGAGAAGCGTCCGTGGTCACCGTGGCTAGGGGGAAAGCAGCACAGAAAGGTCTCCCTGTTAAGAGTTCCGTTGACTGGAGCCAGCAAAAAAGGGAGCTCCTGCATGCTTTGCTGATAGCTATCGGGCTACTGAGAGGGAAGTAGAGCGGGGACCATTGGACCTGGAGGGTCCATTGAAGAATCCGCATGTGAAGTCGAGCATGAAGAAGAAGCGGAATGGCTGCCCCCATTGAACCTAGGGCCCTCAGGACCAAAGCTGCCGTCGGAGCAGGTCGTAAGATGGCCGCGACATGACACCTCAGGTTGGACAGTCGATCCAGGGTGAGGAACACCCGCATTTTCCTTGTGTCCAACCTTCCTTCTATAAAGTCTATAAGCTGTGTGGGATTCAGTGAAGACTTCTCTTTGTTTATGGTGATGCCCAGCCGAGGGGCTATGTGAAGGAAATAGTCCCTGGCTGAGCACAGCAGATGCCTTGATGATGCCGTGAGGAGCCAGTGGTCTAGGTATGGAAACACCTGAATTCCCTGGAGTCTCAGGTGGGCCAAAAAATGCAGAACCATCGAAGGGGGCATTCGCGAAGGTCGCTTTGAAGGCCTCTGCGAAGTCACAGTGGCGGAGCCAGGCCTGACGCCTCATGACGAGGCCCGCTCCGCTAGCTCTAGCGGCTCCCTCAGTTGCGTGAGAAAGTAGCCGCATAGAAGTATTTGAAACCGCTCTGAGAGTAGCCATACGGGTGGAGTACACGTGTCTGTCCTCCGCCGACATGGACTCTGGGGGGATGCAGCGTACTCTTTAATCAGGTCTCGTTGCATCCTTATGACATGTGCCATGTAGTTCAGCACTCTCAAAGAGAAGGTTGCTGAACTAAAGACTCGCTTCCCAATGCGATCCATCGAGCGGGACTCTTTGCTCGGGGGATGCATAGAGGGACTCTCCTGAGCTAACTCCCTCTTTGTGGCTGCAGCCGTCATCATGGCATCTACTGGCGGTCCCTTACTCCAATGAGTGTGGTCTGCAGGGGGACTAAGGATACGATAGCGCTTCGGAACAGGCTCAACGGTGTCCGAGTCCTTCCACGCTCTGGTGGAAATAAGGTCCACCAGAGGATCGGCAGGAGGGGACACCCAAGAGGTAGATGGGCCTGCCTCAAATGCCTCCAAGAACACAGACTCGTCTGAGGAGGCCTTGGGGGCAGACCCCCCCCCCCCCCGATCCTTAACATTTCCATAATGTCTCCAAATGAGACATCCACTGGGGGTGATCTTGGGATCTTGGGGAGCCCTCCCCTTCATCCAAGTCTGTGTCTTCAGTGATGGACTCAGGGGAGTCCATGTGCCTCCTCTTACACTTGCTCTTGCGAGGCACTTCCTCGGGGGGACTGTCCGAGGAGTCCTCACCAGCACCCAGATGTTCCAAGGGAACTACTTGGGACATCGAGGCGGGCTGTCCCTGGGACCGGCTGATGGGAGCCTGGCCCAGCTGCGAGGGAGTGCGGGTGGAGCTGCAGGGACCGGGGGTCCAGAAGTCCTCAACAGTGCCCTTTCCACCACGTCGAAGGCCGAGGGGGAGCCGACCTCTCTAAGCCCCGAGAGCCGACCCCCACTCAGATCCGACACATGGATCAGAGCCGGTGCCGAAACTGTCGGATCCGAGAGACCGGTGCGATCCGACCTGGACGAGGCCGAAGACACACCAACTCCCTCGGCTCTGAGAGGTCGGGTCCGAAGTACCCGAAGCACTCAAGGGATGCATCGGATCCGAGGTGCGCCGACCAATCGGATCCGAACCACCCCCGGATCCAACTCTGCCCGGCTTCGACAGCTCCGAACCCGGGAGTCGGGTCGGAGAAGGAGCTATGGGGACAAAACATGGGGTCGAGGCCCCCCCCCGGATGGGGGGGGCCAGGAGCACTCCCATCTGCATCTGGGCCTGGATGAAACGCCTCATCATCCGGTCCATATCCGCTTCAGACATAGAGAAGGTAGACCTCGATGAGGACACCGAGGCGGACTTAGAATGCCGCCTCGGTGACCTCGAAGTAGGACCAGTCTCCACCTCCTCGGGTCCAGGAGAGAACCGGGGGGAATGGAGATGAGAAGGAGGAGAGCTAGAAGCCACAGGAGAGGCCCGCTTAGACGGAGGTGCAGAGACAGAGGTATCGGCCCGCCGTTTGTGGTGCCTCTCCTTGTGCCTTTCTTCCTCTCTCCTGGTCTCCCTATCCTCCGGCTTCTTGGTGGGAGGTTGAGTCCCTGCCGGGGGAAGGGAAACCGCAGCACCCGGGGAGGGCTGCTGACTAGCAGGGGCAGAGGCCGAAGCCGATTCAGGAGGGATAAGTCCCGCCAGAACCAACTTCGACCTCCGCTCCCTTAAAGCCCGGGGGTTGAACCCTGCACATATGGTACAACCAGATGACATATGTTCAACCCCCAGACATTTAACGCACCGAGTTAATACGGAATACGGAAGCAGTTGTTCGTGTTGTGGTAAAGTGTATACTTGTTCTGAGGCTGTTAACTCCCTCGCTCCTAGTGAATTTTTCTAAGCTTTCTTTCGTGAAAAGGTGTAATTTTAGTTATGGCAGAAAATTGATGATTATATTATCCAAACAGGTTTTCAGGAAGTCTTCACAGAAATGCACCTAGCAACAAAAAATGGTGATACTCATGAAGTTTCAACAAAGTTCGGTAATGTGTCATCTACCTGATCTGCAGTCAAAGAAGATGTTTTTTTTTTCCTCACCAGATCTGCTGCTAAACTAACAGAGGTTTGGCTATTGAGAAGACTGATGCCGTGAATGTCATACTGGAACTTGTGGTGAGCAGTGGACCGAGTCATTTGGATCCTTTTCAGCAGTGACCTGAGTACAAGAGAAAGTAACAAAAGCAGGTGTGAGAACAAGGAGCCTCAAATATGTTGAGATATGTGAAAAATATATTTCCTAACAGAGCAGCATGACATTCATTTCTTTGTTATTTACAGTTGTATATTGCACCAGCCTTGGAGCATGGCTGAAGGAAACGTCATGATTGAATTGGACTATAATCCACCACAAGTTTCTACATCTGGATAGAAGAACTACTGAAAGAAGGTCGGAAGAACGAAATAAAGGAACTAGTAAGTTATATAGCAGACTGGATACACTACTTGCCACTGCAACTGGATACACTACTTGCCACTGCAACTAATCCGTTAAGTATTGATTGTTCATTTCAAAGCAATCAGCGTATGAACTAACATATACATGTGCTTGAAGACTGTATGTTCAAATTGAAGAGATACCAAATGCAAAGGCAGCACTTTGAGGCATGTCTAATGTATTGTATAGTTCCTCGTGGCCTCAGAGTGCTTAATATGCCTAGTCAAGGTGAGCACTTCCCAGAACTGTTAAAACAGTGGCAACAGATTAATATAGAGACGGGTTTTCATATAGGAGACTATTTAATGATTTTTTTTTGGTGCAGAAGAACATGCATTGAAAGAAAGCATCAAGAATCAGCAAATGCAGTTATATAGTTCATATCCAGGATATCTTATAGATTCCAGGCTCACAGAAGTGTTTGATACTATCGAATTATATGAGAAAAGATTGATACAAGGCAAGTTTAAGAAGACAGAACGGGACATGCAAGATTTTTGTATGGGGAGAATGTTCCTTTGACCCAAACAACATAAAGAACATGAGCATAAAAAATATCAGAAATGACAATGATATGACCAACTCTATGGAAGTAGTGGTGGAGAATCATGTTTTAGAACCCCTTTGTTGTGTAGTTGGGGTTAACATTGATGGGGTTTCACTTAATGTACGAGCTGAACGTTCAGTCAAGGAAGCAGCGGAAAAAACAGACACCACTGCAGAAGGTGTAATTCAAGAAAGAAGTGATCATATATCATCTGATACCATTGTGACGCCTATTTCACATTTAGATGATAAGCCTGTTGTATGACCGAAAGAACCTTTACAGATTGCCATCAAAAAACCTTCAAAAAAATCAGAACAGCCCTTTTATGATGTTGCCTTTGACTATACAACAGAGAACCAAATACAACCAAAGCCAGTCCAGAAGCAGAGGGAGACAGCAGAGTAAATATGCCTCAGATGGGGAGGGGTTCCAAACTATCCAGAAAATTTTATTTATTTATTTATTTATTTTATTTTACATTTGTTTACCGGGCTAGTCTAACTGGATACATGTCCATTTTCAGTAGAGGCCCGGGGAGAAAAGCTCCTAGGTAAATACAGCTAAATTAACAAATTTCTGTGAGTCAAGCATATAAACAAAATCAATACAAAAAATAAAAGCAAAAACAGACTGATTTACAGGATAAAGTTTAACAATTCAAAGTAAATTGTCAGTATAGAATTCAATCTTAACAGTAGATGCAGTTCATATGGCAGAACTAAGAAAACAAAAAACATTTTTTTTTTTTTTTTTTTTTTTTTTCCTGAAGGAAAAGAAGGGGAAGATCAGAGTTTAGGGTGACTATAGAGAAAATATGGAAAAATGTGAAACATCACTAATATGGAACATTTCTAAGAAGATTTTAACTGTCCTTGAAACATCAGTCCTTGCAAAAAGGACTAACTTTCACTCCTTCGCAACCAGTGGATATAACAGAAACAATATTAGACCTGAAGATGTTCGTTCGCAATGTCATGTTAAAGTTCAGTTACAGGCTTGCTGTTCTGAACTGTGAAAGTTTCTGTGAGGCCATTTTTGCTTGGGCTAAAGGAAAGTCTCTCTGTTGATCAGTGGCAGTGAATAACATTGAGCAGCTTCCCTGCCCCCCGTAGAGGTGGTTACTGACTTGAAACAGTAGTTTTATTGGCCACTAGGGGTCATTTCCAAAACTCCTTCATCTTCCTCTCTTAAAACCTAGTTGCCTCGTGGTTTGGGCATCTTTTCAGGCTTGTTGGCTGTTGGTGAAGCACCCTCCAAGAGGAAAAAACGCTGAGAGAAGAAGGGAGCCACTTTTGAGATTTTAAGTATTTTTTCTCTGTTTATTTGCTAAGTTTTTCTGCATAGCTGCCTAGCTTGAGCATTTGCTGGCTTGTTAAACTTGATTTCTGTATTAGTAGCTGTATTTAGAGCACAACCAAAAGCTGTTTGCTGAATTTCCTGTTTGCACTTAATTTTGAATCGTTTTTTTCTTAAAACTTGCATATTTTCTGTCCTTGACCTAGCACTCTTGTGTGGGGTCATTTACTGCACTGTTATAACTTGATATTACTTGTGAACCTCTGCTTTCGCTGAAAAAAACAAAAACAAAAAAAAATCTTGCTTTTTTCCCACTTTTCTGAGAGTTAAAAAAGTTCAGTTACAGGCTTGCTGTTCCTGAACTATTTGAAAGTTTCTGTGAGGCCATTTTTGCTTGGGCTAAAGTAAAGTCTCTTTGTTGATCAGTGGCAGTGAATAACATTGAGCAGCTTCCCTGCCCCCCGTAGAGGTGGTTACTGACTTGAAACTGTAGTTTTATTGTCCGTTTTGGGTCTATTCCTGCTT
This sequence comes from Protopterus annectens, assembly GCF_019279795.1. NCBI lineage: Eukaryota > Metazoa > Chordata > Ceratodontiformes > Protopteridae > Protopterus > Protopterus annectens. The sequence continues at coordinate 918,219,487 of NC_056745.1, read as the reverse complement.
CTTTACAGCCCCTGCTATCAAGCACGCTTTAACGTGGTTTAGCGCGGAGTTGCCACTAGAGCAGCATCGGCAGCCGGTTAAACAAGGTTAAACTCTTTCTGGCTCCAGAAAGTCTGTTCTTCAATTTTTCCATTAGAACTGCTCTGATAGGAACCTAAACAGTTTACACCTTCACTAAAAAGTGCAGCACTTGTTCCAAATAGCTTTTTCTTCTCAAAAAGCTCAGCACTTGTCTTATAAGCATTCTCTTTGCAGGTCAAGCACTCCTATATTATACAAATCTCTCACTAGCAAAACCCCCCAGGAGTGCCCACTTCCCTGCTAAGCCCACTACTTTTCTGTCTCATACCAACTCATAAATCTTTCTAGCATGTCGAAGGGTCAGATGCTGGCGTCATCTCCTGCCCAGTTGGTGAATCTGGGAATTCTGAGACAATGTTACAATTGCCTCATGTACACGGACAACCCTCTCCTCCTCCCACGTAACACTAACACTTGCAAGAGATGCAGCTATTTAGCCAAACTGGAGGCTGAGCTCTCTCAACTCAGGACTGGCAAGACCAGGCAGGAGGAGAAGGCAACTACACACACCACAATACCAGTCTCACATAACTCAACCACACCACTGAATAAAACACATAAACACACTAAGACATACTCGGAGGCTCTGAGTAAAAATTTACCTAAACAGCAGAGGCCTCCAAAGCAGACACCCAAGCAACTGCAAACTCAATACACCACACAAACAACACATAAACAACAAAATCAGTGTGCAAAGCAGTCACTGCCCTTGAGGCCAAATACAACACCAAACATACTTGTCACCTAGTCAGACACACTGACGTCCCACTCACCAGGCTGAACAAGGAGAAGGTCACGGTAAGCTGCTTATCGGGCGCTAGAATCCGCCACATAACACAAGCACTCAGGTCACTCCACGGCAAGTACAAGTATGACACAGTCATTGTCCATGCTGGTGTGAACGACCTGAGACGTACCTCCCTGGACTACATGAAAAGAGACATAGAGGAGCTCTCTGATTATGTAGCCCAGGCAGGTATGTCCCTGACCCTGAGCAGTATCCTTCCTTCACCAAGAATGATGCCACAATATAGTGACAAGATGATCAGCTTTAACAATTGGCTTAATTTCTGGTGTCATTCAAAGGGGATCCAGTGCCTGTCTGCCTGGGATGACATGCTCGACAAGCCACGCTGCCGCAAGGGACAGCTTGCACCTGTCACCCTGGATTCCGGATATTGGCTAAGGCTCTTGCCACCCCCATAGTGCCTTTTTAGGCAAGGCTCAAATTCTAAACCTACCACCCTAGAAAACAAAAACGTGAAGAAACTAAGGGTAATGCTGCTCAATGCCAGGAGTCTAAATCTCAAAATGCACGCACTCGAGGCCCTTCTCAGTATGGAGAACATTGATGTCTGTGCTGTGACTGAAACCTGGTTCAAGGCTCCTGAGAGCACCCCGGCACTATCAGGTTTCATCTCATATCATGTGTTCCGGCCCCAAAACCCGGACCACACCACAAAAGGGGGGGAGTGTATCCATATTCATCAAGGATACCCACACCTCCAGGTTGGTGGCTACGCACGAAGCATCGGAAACCATCCAGGTGCAATTAACCATAGGCAAAACTGCTCTACAATTTGTAGCATGCTACAGGCCACCCTCTCAAACTCAGGAAACCCACACAGCCTTCCTGAAGACACTGGAGGGTATAAATGTATCACTGAACACCATCATATTGAGTGACTTCAACTACCCGAATATAGACTGGGAACATTACTCAAGCCCAAACTTTCTAGCCCAAAGGTTCCTGGAGTTCATAAATTCAAATGCCATGGAACAACTAGTCACCATCCCCACAAGAGGAGAAAATATACTAGATCTCATTATCACGGACATGGGGACAAAATGCTCCACACCGGAAGTATATCCCTCATTGGTGAGATCAGATCATAAACTAATCTCACTAGAAATCCACATCCCGCCCCCACCCCAAACAAAAAAGACCACAGTGAAGAACTTCTCTAAAGCAAACTTCACACTACTCAAGACAAGGTGTGGTATCCTTCAAGGCCCCCGAGCCAATGGAAACCACAACCCAAGCTGCAGAAGCCCTTACAAATGCCTTCTATGAACACCTTCAGGACTGCATGGATCAGGCAATCCCAAATAAAACCAAGACTCTTTCCACCAAGGGCAAACGTCCAGTCTGGTGGACCCCAGCCATAAACAAACTTTGCAATAAGAGGAGAAAGCTATTACATGATAGAGCAAAATCCCAAAAAGGGAAGGCATCTTTGATCAGCACTAGCAAGAAACTACGATCCCTCATAAAATCATCCAAGGCCAACTTTGAGAGAAAAATTGCCATAGATTCGAAAGACAATCATAAGGCCTTCTTCAGCTATGTCAGAAACCTGGGTGGAAACTCCCAGATATGCTCAGAATTAGTCCAAAATGATACAAAAATCACTGAACCCACAGACATTGCCAACATACTGGCAGACAGGTTCAGCGCAAACTTCACCCCCCCCCAAAAGGAGAGATAACTATCCCAACTGAGAGTAGCCTCCCAGACATCTCAAATGCGCAGGTGAAAGCTGCTCTCTAAAGCTAAAAACACAGCATCAATGGGACCGGATGGGGTCCCCGGCTGTGTGCTACATGAACTCAATGAAGAACTAAACCCGCACATAAGGCAGCTGTTTAATCTTAGCCTCACCACAGGATATGTGCCCAAGGAGTGGCGTCACGGCAACTGTGGTCCCACTCCACAAAGGCGGTGCCTCTCACGGACCCTGGTAATTACTGCCCCATAAGCTTAACAAGCCTGGTCTGCAAAGCTATGGAGAGGATCATAATGGAACTCATAAACAAGGACATAGGGGACTTGCAGACCTTGGACCCAACCCAGTTTGGCTTTGTCAAGGGCAGATCTTGCCTTTTGAACTTGGTCAACTTCTTCGAAACAGTCACCAAGGCCATTGATGAGGGAAAGGCAGTCCATACAGCCTACCTTGACCTTGCAAAAGCTTTGACACAGTACCCCACTCGGGTATTATAGAGAAACTTACCAGCTTAAATGTAAACCCATATGTCACAAGATGGGTTGCAAACTGGCTAAAGGACAGAACCCACAGGGTTAGAGTTGCTGGAGCCATGTCAGACTCCAAGCCAGTTACAAGTGGAGTCCCACAGGGCTCAGTCCTTGGCCCCTATTGTTCGGCATCTACTTCTCAGAAGTACAGGCAAACATAGGAGGACTATGGCTGACAAAGTTTGCGGATGACTGCAAACTGGGTGCCATAGTGGATAGTACATCGGACACAGACATCCTTCAGAGGGGTCTCACGGAAACTGATAGCTGGTGCCAGAGCCATGGCCTGAAGTTAAACGCAAAAGTGTATAGTCATACCCTTCGGGAAAAACAAGGTAACCCCAAGCTACCATATAGGTGGCAACCCACTAAGCACAGAAGAGGTTATCAGGGACCTGGGGACCCAGGTTGACAGTGGCCTCTCTGACGCTCACGTTGCTAAAGTGGTTCGAAAGACCTTCTACATTGCCCACCTGATCATGAAGGGATTCACATCCAGATCAAGTGAGGTCATTGTTCCCCTGTACTCTTCACTTATCAGACCAATGATCGAGTACAATGCCCCATTTGGGATGTATCTCACCCGACACCTGCAGCAATTGGAGAGACCCCAAAAGTTCCTCACCAAAAGGATAAAGGGACTCCAAAACCTGTCATATGCTGCCAGACTGAAGAAACTCCAACTCTATTCAGTTGCATACCGCCTGCTCAGAGGTGACCTGTGCCTGACATACAAGGCCATGACCAACCCGGAATTAATGGACATGCTCCACCTCAAAAAATCCAAATCCACCAAAACCACTAGAGCAAGAGACTTAAACCTTAGCACGGATATAAATAGGACGTGCTGGAGGGATAGATTTATCACCCAGAGACTCCCCATGCTGTGGAATAAAATCCCGGTCCATGTGAGGCAGAGCACCTCGCTGGCTCTGTTCAAGAGAAATCTTGACCGGTGGATGGGAGATCGGAGGTTTACCCCTGGAATCATCTCTGTGTCACTACTGGACAGAGGTACAACAAACTAATGGGCACAGTATTTCTAACATAAGGGGCGGCGTAAGCCACATAACTTTGGGCTAGGCTTATAAATGCCCTAGAGCAGTTAGCCTAGTATAAACCTATGAACCTATGAGTGTGGCCATCAGCTGGAAAAAGCTTGTGGCCACACTCGGTACATTTCGAAAATATCGCCTTAGGTGCTTCTGCCATGACTACACCCTAACAGGCCTACACTAACACACAACAGACTCAAAGCTACGCAAAACCCGTAGAAAAAAAAATAAACTAAAGGGAGGAGAAAAGCCTAAGCACACACTCTTAACTAAATTTTTTTAAAGAAAAAGAGATTTTTCTGTCAAAATATCGAAGAGAAATACTTGCTACTAGGAGCTCGTGAAACTGGCTACCGACGCGCAAACGAAAATCTGAGGTCAGTCAGGGCTTGGCAAGAGATTATGGGTAGAGGGAGGAGCTAGAAGCTCAGATCCTAAAGCTTTTGAACTGCCGGCTCGGATCCAATACCCACAGGTTGCAGACAAATGAAGTCTGCCTACTTCAGATCAGTTGTTACAAAGAATGAAAATATAATGTATAATTTGTATAACTGGGAAAATGTCAATATGGTTTGTTTTCTTTTAACGTATGTGTACCTGTGTTAAGTGATAACTTAAAAAAATAGAACAATGTTGTAATAAAATAGCAAAAATTGCAACCAGTTTCCCAACAAAACGCTATGCTTAGCTCTCAGTCAGCTAAATTGAATGGAGTTCCTCCGCTATCAAAAGTTCAACCAACTCAAACTAGCTCATAGTATACTTCATCACCTTAAATGCCATGCACTGAAAAAAATTATGTTGTGGTACTCCCCATCTAGATAACTTGGGCTAAGGGCACCTGTTGTGCCCAAGTCTATAAACCTAGCAACAAACATGGTGAAACAATGTACTTTTCATATTTATACAAATGCTGGAACTCACACCCACAGCATTTAAGACAAATCCAGAATAATGCAAAACAAACCTTAAGACGCACTTTTTTGATTCTGAACTATGTTCCTGTCACTCCTCTCTTGAATTAAATGTATATCGACTGCATCCATTGGCCTTTTTACTGGTGCTATTCATTAGGCCCTCCCCAGAAATAAATTTATTTGGTTTTCATCATACAGCTCAACATTTTACCTCCTTCATTTATATTCTATTGCATCGTTATTTTTAATCAGTGATACCTAGTCAGATATGAAGTATGGCAGTGCTGCATTTGAATCCTTAAAGTTAAAAAGCTCTGTGTATTCATGATTTCTTTTCTTACTTTTGTATTTAACAGTATATGTGAATTGTTTATAATTTAGTGTAGTCTGTGACTGACTTGTAATTTATTGCAACTGTGGAGATTTTTTTTTCCCTGTACCTCTGCTGAAAATTGGCCTTCCTGGTAAACAAATGTTCATAAATAAAGTAAATGTATGTCTGAGCAGTGCATGAACCAACAGTGTAGTGGGTTAAGCAGTAGATGCTACATCCTGTATGTCATTTTTTGGGTTATGTAAGTAAAGGAATCACAGCTGTTTGATTCTGAGATTTTTTATGTATATACACACACTGTTATTTATTATTATTATCATTTAATTCTGAACTGTTTATTTTTGTGGTAAAGTCTTCACCTAAATGGAGGTTAAGTACTGATCTTTTTTTTTTTTTTGTATTTATTATTGTAAAATAATTATTTATTGCCCAAGACCCAGGCCACAGGGACAGAAGTAACTGCAGTATGTGTAGACAGTTTAAAGCCCCAAATTCAGCAGCTGTTTTGGGAAAGCGATAGTAGGTAGAATGCCTGAAAAAAAAAAACACAAATGCATTGCTGTGAGGCTGAAACCTTAAACACTAAATTACTGTGATCTTGTTTTTAGTAAATCTTATTTACCATTGTTTGAGTGACTTACCCTGTCAATTTGGTGGCATGGAGTCGTATCAGTCAATGTCTTATCAGGTGGGATGGCAGTGACACTGAGAGGAATGTTTTTCTATTGTTTGTCTCTTGTTGTCAGTCCCTGTTTATTTGTACTCCACTTCAGAGTATGTATGTGTGTATATATTATATATATATATATATATATATGTGGATTCGTATCACTTCACTGAGACCAAATCACCTAAAGTCCATTTCACTGAAAGTTTATTTCACCTAAAACTCATTTCATTGACAAGTAGTACTCTAAAGCAAGTCAAAGGTATATGTCCTTTTCCCCACTGTAGTGCGATCCTGTTGTTAGTATATATAGTTAGGGGGGTGTGGGGGGCACCACCCCACATCTAGTTGGGTTTTACAAAAAACAGACAATAGAAAACCAAATTACGTGAGTGGCTATGCCACCCACACGCCCCATTGTGGAGGGGCTGTGCCCCCACACCCATAACTGTATATACTTACACCAGGATCACACTACAGTGGGGAAAAGGACATATACCTTTGACTTGCCTTAGTACTCTTCTTGTCAGTGAAATGAGTTTTAGGTGAAATTAACTTTAGGTGATTTAGTCTCAGTGAAATGGGTGTCAGTAAAATGGTCTTTCAGTGAAATGATACAAATCCATACACATACATAATACTGTATTTCCACAAAAATAAGACCGGGTCTTATACTCTTTCCCCTGCCGAAATACGCATTAGGGCTTATACAACCATCTACCTTTATTCATTTATTCATGTACAAAAATTTAACTTTATAAATGAGCACAAATAGACATTTATTCATGTACACAAATTGACTTTTATTTTGTACTTTTCTGTTATTGGACAACAGTTCTAAGTAACGTGTTAACAGTTGTGTGAGAATTCTACATAAACAGTGCAACAAACATTTCAACTTCGGAATATCTGCACCTTGGCTTTCACAGTTATTCAAATACAGTCATGTCATCTTCTTCTGGAACATTGTCATAAGTGTCCAACCCCCGAATTTCGGCCTGAATTTCGTCCAACTCCATTTCCTGTAGAACCATTGGTCCCAATCTGTCATGCCTAGCAATAGAGCTCTCCTTAAATGAGCACTGCTTGTCCAAGTAGCCTGCTCGTAGTGCATTGGCAACACAGCTGTCAATGATTTTATCCCATGAATTTTTCACCCAAGTCACGACCTCTTGCAGGTTAGCCTTCACAAAGTTCCCATGGTGATTTCTCTCCATTCTGTTTTCACTGTAGTCATTGAGTTCCATGCACAAATGGTCCTTGAATGGCTTGTTTATTGCAATATCAAGAGTCTGGAGATAGGAAGTCATTCCTGTGGGAATCATTATTTGATCTATTCTTCTCCGTGCAAGGAATTTCTTCATTTCTTTAGCGCGGTGAGTGCTGGCTTAATCCTAGATTAGCAGACCTCTTTCGCCACCTCGCAAAACAAGTGGCAGCATTACATCGACCCACTTCCTTTTAGCTGCTTGTGTGCACCAGACTTTTTCAGTTTCAAGAATGTAAATGCCTGAAACACGTCCAAGTTTATCTTTCTTGCCCTTTCTAATGATTAGAGTTGGGGTTTTCTTTCCATCTAAATTGCCAAAATACAGGTAACACTTGCACTCTCGTAACCAGTGGAGGGAATGTAGATTGACGAGGCACCCCTCTGATCAATTGTTGTTTGAGATTCTTGGCCCATAAGCACTGCAGTTTCATCCATAGCAATCATGTTGGAGAGTTGGTATTTAGAAAAGTCAATGCCATCAACAAAGGACTTCAACGCAAGTGCATGTTTAATAACTTCAGTATCTTCCAGCTTGAACAGTGTTGTTGATCTTCTTAGAGACAGTTCATATCTCTGGAGGAAGCCATTTAGCCAATGTTGTGATGCTTTGAATTCTTCGGGGGATATTTCTAACTGTGGTCCCATTGCAAGGGCAAATGTTTGAATGTCCGCCCTGCGCACAACCAAAGCCTTTGCTCTCCTGTTAGCAGTCCACTCACAGATGATGTCTTCCAGCTCATTAAATAATGGTTGCCGACCTGATTCACACTTGCACTTCTTAGCATTTCCCTCATCGGCCTGTTGACTGAGATTATCGTACACTTCACGCCATGTTCGGACCATTCGGAGGTCTAACTTCTCTTTGCAGAAAGCAGTCAGATTCTTTCCCCGGGAATCCTCCACAATTCCTTTCTTGTACTTGACAGAATAGCTCTTTCTTTTTGCACTCATCTTGTCTGGGGGGGTGGGGGTTAATTGAAGACGTACGAGACCGGAGTGGCAACACAAAATGGCACCAGTTAAGAAGAGAAGGCACAACCACAGCCATTCATTATCAAGTGTGCGGGCTTTACGCACGTTGTCTGTGCTTTGACCGATCAAAGTACAACTGCCAGTGTTTATGGGCCAAGGATCTCAACCGTCAAGTGTGAGTGATGATTATTGTTGCAGTAACAATCGTGGAGGACTCCCAGGGAAAGAATCTTACGACTTTCTGCAGAGAGAAGAAGTTGGGTGTCCGAATGGTCTGAAAATGGTGAGCAGAGTGCGGTAACCTCAGTCAACGGGTGTCAATAATATTATTTTATAATTCAAAATGTCTGTTGTGTGTTGTTGACAATCTTAACTGGGACTTATTTTTAAGGTAGGGCTTATATCATGACCACCCTGGAAAACCATGATAGACCTTATTCTCTGGTTAGGTCTTATTTACAAAGAAATACAATATATATTCCTATTTATATTTTGGAGGTTTGCAGACATGTGTGGATTATGTTAACTGGCATGTTTTATATTTATCAATTACATCTTGTATGCTTATTATTATTATATTTTACCCGTACTATGTGTATACCCTATTACTGTTTGTTGAAACAAGTTTTAGCTCATCCTTTTTTGCACTGGTACATGTAGGTTGTGTCTAGAAAGCATTCATTTGAAGTAATGTGCTCCTAAGTGTAGAGTGTACTCTGGCATCTATTTTTCAATCAGTGTAGTACACTGCAGTTATTTTTTCACCTGTTTTACATCATTTAGCACATGTCTATGGACACTGATTATGTCTCCTAAAGATAAGTAATTAAATAGTGAATATTAGATTGTATTTCTTGTATTTGGAAAGTTAACATAAAAATGAACCTTTAGTGACAGTGATACTTTTTGTCTTGCAGGACTTTACCTCTGGCAGCATGTTTTGGAAGGGTCTCTTGAACCTACAGATCCTTCAGCTCAGTGGCGAGAAGGAACTTTACATGCAGGAAGTATACTCTTCAGGCAAGTGTTTTGAGTGGTAGTATTGCATTCATATGTTGTCAGCTAATGAGTTAATTTCCATATATACGATTATTCCATGTGTTTATTGGCTTCTACTAGAGGAGATGGACCAACTGAATCGATAGTACATTGAGCAGTGTGGCTGGTACACTTGCAGAATATGAGGCTTTGTTATGCTGCTGCTAGAAAAATGGTAATACTTTTCATCATTGTGATGCTGGCATGCTGCAGTAGTCACACTGACCAGCTGAGAGATGACACAATAAGCTAGATTTCATCCTGCCTACTGTTTATAAATTTCCTTGTGGGAGTTATAAATTTCTGTCTGCACTTTCTGGTGCTGTGTTTTTGAGGCATTGTATGACTAACCTGCTTATGTTTTCATTGCTTGCTGGTTCCATAATGTAGGTAATGTATGGATATGTTTGTGATGCTGCTAAATGTTCATAACATTCAATTTGCTTAGCTGAATCATGTCACTTACAGTGTATAACAGATTACTTTTAAAATGGAGTTTCACTGTTTCTCTCTTCCAGCAGTATGAGCACAAAGTCCATTTAAACTTTTCCCAATGAACAATTTTATTTTAATTTTTTCTAGGCTGTCTTTGCCCCGTCCAAAAATTGTACCAGAAGGTATCCAGACCAGTAATACTCAAATATCCACGAACCAGTCAGGAGCCGTTCAACCATTCAATCTTTATTTTTATTTAAAACCAACTGAGCGCTTTCACCCAAACTGTACTGTGGGCTTCAGATGAATCTTGGGGAGGAGCAGCTCAGGCTTGCCACAAGAATGACATCTAGTGGGAACACTAGGTGTTACGTAATGAGCCTTTTAAACCTACACTGTCACAGTACATCTCATACTGGCTACCAAGGAGAACTCCACATGCAGTGGCATGTTTTCCCTTAGGATATGTCAATAGTGGATATCTGAGAAGCTGCCAAGGGGGATTTTGGTAAGGTGGCCTGCTCCCTACCGAACGATTCTTTGCTAGAGAATGAAGAGATAATTGGGATTCCTAGGCAGGAATAAACTGGCTGTAGGGCTCTGGCTTAACCTTCCAAAACCTGGCTCCTCTACCCTCCAAACAAATCTGCTGATTGTGTGCCAGTAGTAGAGCCATCAGTCAGTGTCCTGGAGGGAGCAAAAAAGTGAAATCCCTTCCATCTGATTGCCCCTTCATTCAGTGTAAAACTTTGACTACTGTGAAGGCATTCATTTGGTGGTTAGGATGTCATCCAGACAGCCTTAAAGGGCAGATACTTTTACCTAGGCTTATATATGTTAGTCATCACAGCAGCCTAACATCCCTAGACTCCCACAGAGCTACTCCATGGAATGCATATGTTCACATACATCTGCCTGATATGACTACTGTGCTTTGCACAGCTTAAACTGAATGCAGTGCATCTCACCCTGACTGCTAGATTTAAGGTTTACTGCGTTTGCATGACATCTGTCATTCAGTGGGCTAGGCTGCATTTTTCCCCAAGGATGTCTGTACTGCTATTAGTTACTCATTTGTATCCTCCCTCACTGATTACTTCAGAATCTGTGTTGCTAATTTGTGGTCTTCTGGGTCTTAGTCATACCTCTGAATCATGGAGCTCATATTTTTATTTCACCAACAGTGAAAAAACTAAACAAAGAACTTAGAATTGAAATCAGATTCACTATTGCAAAGTATGAACTAAAAATTGCCATCACTTAAAGGCAACCATAAGTCCTGCTTTATCTGCGTAAAAACTTTAAAAATAATATCCAGCATTGTACTGAGTCATAGCAATGTTCAACACTCAAACTCTAAAGACATCCTCCTGTCCCAACTAACCCTTCTTGCACATGTTACATTGTCTGTGCCTCACCATAGATCACCTTTAAGAAGTTTTAAAAGCTCTTTGAGAGGTAAAAAAACACTAGCTTCACGGGCCCTGACATTGTACCTCTGTGCGTCCTTCTCAGTACAAGACACTGTCTTGCTGTGGGTCCTGTTTGATCTGTGCCTGTCAAGTGATTTCATGCCAGAGGCTTGGAGAACAGCTGTGGTCACCCCCTTCACAAGGGTGTCTCTACAAGTGCCCCAGTAATTTACAGACCAGTAAGTCTTAGCAGCTTTATCCTCAAAACAATGGAATACATCAAAATTGACCTAAGAAATAAATGCATTGGTAGCCTGAAAACCTTGACCTAAACTGATTTTGATTTGTGAAGGGTAGAGCATGTTCATTAAATCTTGTTAACAACTTTGAAAAAGTCCTAAAGATGTTGAAGAGCAAAACAGTGTGCACAGCCTACCTCTTTCTGGCTAAGGCATTTAACACCATAGCTCACTCTGGCACTGTGGACAAACTAATCAAGCTAAATGTAAATCCACATGTACCCACAGAATAGCCAACTGGCTCAGAGAGAGAACACATCAAATCAAGATTGGAGGCACTATCTCCACCAAAAAAAAAAATACTTTACCAGTGTTATCCCTCAGGACTCAGCATTGAATCTACTCCTGTTTGGTATCTGTTTTTCTAATGAACAAACTGATGGAAAGGGTATCTGGTGGCCAAGTTTGTGGATGACTGCAAACTTAGAGTCATTGACTCTACTGCGTGCTGCCAGATTCTACAAGAAAGTCTATAATGTATAAACACATATTGACATCACTGTCGTCTACGGCTAAATGCAAAAAAAAGTGTAGCATTGTGTCCTCTGGTAGCCTTGTATTTATGACATAGATGACCCCCCCAAAAAAAAAAATCAATACAGTTGTTTGCGGTCTAGGCTTTCACTGAGAACAAGCTCTCCTTTGATCAGCATGCCTGTATATCCTTCTACCTAACCAAGCTGATCACCAGAGGTGTATCTTCCCCGCCCAGGGATGTTATTGTTGTTCTCTCTCTACATTCCGTATTAGATCCATGTTGAGTATAATGCCCCTTTTAGTATGTATGTGGCCAAACACGTGACCCAACTTTAAAGATCCCAGCACTTGCTCACCAAGCGAATCGATGGTCTGAGTTTTGTGTCCTGTGCAGAATGCTTTAAATCTCTATTCCTATTCTCTGTCTTATATCAACTGCAGCAGGGTAACCTCTGTGTAGCTTTTAAAGCCTCAAATGACCATGTTCTGTGGGATCTTCTGGAGACCTAAACTTTTAAAAAGGACCTGCTGGAAAGATAAGATTCACCTCCCAAACATCTCCTATCCTTTGGAATAGGCTCCCCACTCCACATTAAACAGAGTAGCTCCATAACCTTGTATAAAAACAACCTGGATGAAGGGTTGGAAAATTGCAACTAGATTACATTTAGTGGAGTGAGATGTGCAGTGCTGCACAGTACCCTCCACATTGGAACTCTTGGTTGTGTACAGACATTGAAATTTGGAAACTTGATTCACACTGTTTAGGGCCAGTGCACAGGGGTAAGCAAGTACAATATTTACTCAATATTCAGTAACCAGGGGAAGACCACAATGGAAATGTTTGCAGCAGCCAAGCAAATGAGAGAGAAATGTACCACCCCCATGGTCTTTAGCATGGACTAGAGGACATATCTGTGCACTGCATGCTTGGTGAATTTGCAAATACAGTGCACTAAAGTGAATGAATATCCATAGCTGCATTATTCAGGAGGCTCCCACCACCTACAAACCATGGCAAAAAACTGTTACTGCTCAGTGGAGGATGACAGTCTCCATGCACAGTCCAGATCTAAACATCTACAAGCATGTCATAGTGGAACATACAGAGGACTGTACGACCCAGTACAGGGTACCCAGTATACATATGGCACATCTGCCACCTGAAGACATGTTCATAGGGACGTGTTTTTACACAGATGTAGGTTTATGTAATAAACGTGTTGTATATACACAGGCATATGTATGTGAACAACATTATACAAAGCTCTCTGCCCATGCCTGTAGCTGTAGTGCAGTCCAGCATACACATACTGCTTTGGTTCAGCTGTGATATCCATCCCTCACATACCCTGGTATACCCTGTTCAGAAAATCTCCATCTGTCACCTATTATGGATCAGGGTACTGATATCTTTTGGCACTAACAGTTCAAATAATAAGATGCAAATATCTGTGAAGTCTGGAAATAATTAAAGAGGCATGTGGATGAGCCTTTGTCTCTGAATTACATCCCAGACTGTTTTGTACATTGTATGGCACCATTATATTCTTGTCCTTCTGTGGTGCTGCATTAGTGAAGGCATGTCACTAGTACACAGCAATGAAAACATCCTGCAATGCCAAAATAACATTCCCAAACTAAAAAATGCAGTGGCTTATCCCATAGTCTTAGAGAACATTTGGTATAATGGTTAAGGTCATTGTCTCCCATGCAGCAAGTGCAAGGGACGATCCTGACCTCCGGCTAATGTCTTTCTGGAGTTTGAGTGTTCTGCCCATCCTCCCACCTCTGAAAAACGTGCTGAGTGTTTCCATCTCAAACTTACCCAAGAATAGAGCTGTGGCAGTAGCACAGACTCAACATGGTGTCCTATAGGGGAAGAGTTGTATAGGCCAACCGCTTTGGGTATGTACTGTAGTGTGAAGTATTTTCAGTATAAGATAACACTAATTACAGACTGCACACAGTGGCAGGACTTAGCTGCTCAATGGTGTAAAATCTGGATCTAGGTGATTTGGTCACATTGACTAATGTTGCCAAATGGGCATGGGTATATTCTGGCAATGAGTGGGTTGAGGACCCAGCCTACTGCAACTTACACCAGAGACCCATGTTAACAGTGGGAGATGTGTATGTGCCCCTATTGGCCAGTGTATATCTGTCATAAAGCCTAGCAGTCCAGTTGACCAACTTTGGTTACCTGTGATAGCTCTGCAGGGCAAAGCTAGACATAATACCAACCAGCCTTCCAAACATGTACTAAGAATTGTTATAGTGAATGTAGGTTGACTGACAGGATGGAATTTGAAAGTAGATGACGTAATGATAAGGAGGAGGGTGGACATCCTACATGTCCAAGAGACTAGATGCATTACCATAGTCCTCATTAATCTGAACATTGATGAGGGTCCAGGGTTAAGAGATTTTCATTTTTGTCAAAGGAAGATCCTGCCATTAATTTCTCTGAAAAAGTAACCAAAGCATTGGATAATGGTTTTGCAGTGCACTATCCTCCATAGCTTTACATATCATGCTAGTGACACTAATGGTTCTAGAATTATCAGGGTTTGTGGTTGGACTACCCTTCTGTAATGTCATTACAATGGCTGTTTTCCAACTTCAGGAATGTAACCAGTGGAGAGGCTTAGATTAAAGAGATTAAGTAAGGAGTTCAGAAAGGTTTAAACATCTGGTTGTGGTTTGAACTAATACCCTTAGTGCTGCTGTTTTCTCTATGTAGACTTCTTTTTCATTTAGTCATAACTTGCTACATGCCCGACTTTTTTAAGAACTTCTTTTTATAACACCTGTATTACTTCCAAAAAAGGATGAAGGCTGTTAAGCTTTTTTGTGACAGGGCACACACTGAACATGGTTCCATTGTTAGGTTTTATTGTAAGAAGTATCTCCAGCTGTAGGTATTGGTGGCCACCATCACTGTGTCTGTCCTTCCTGATATTCCTCCTGACATCATCCTGAAAGAGAAAATGGGTATCATCTTTAAATGCTTTTCATTTCTTTTTATTACTGTGATGGAAGAGAGGTTGATAGACTGCTTTCTACTAGTGCTATATTGCTTTTGCTTGAAGTTGTCACTCATTTTATATCTGTGTTGGTACCTGAATCCTCTTCTTCCTCATCCCCTGGCCTAAAGACTTAAAAGTCCAGTTTAGGAAGCAGATTCCATTCTAGGGCACATATCTGCAGTGTTTTGGGGGACTTGTAAATCAGTACGTGTCATTGCAAGTTGTCTGTGGATTTCAATTCTTCAATGCATTGTTGTACATGATGGGTCCTTCAGAACATGTGAGAAATTCCGTAAAAGATGTCAAACCTACTATGTTTGACCTGCAACTCTTCCTTCTCAACCCAGCCATCTCAGAAGGAGCCTGTCTTGACTATGTAAATACCTACTGAGAAGTCCAAGGACAAAAGTAGTAACATTGTGTAGGGGCAGCTGCAAACTTTTCTCATATGAAAAGTAATGCCTCCTTTCATAGAGCAATAGCAAAGAACAGGCCATCTTCAGGGACTTCATCTTGTAATGACAGTAGCTAGTAAATTAAGTCTTCCTATATAAGAAACAGCAGGCATCCTACTTCCAGAAGGAATAGTATGAGGCTGATTTATGTCCGGGCTGCTGCTAGTCTATGTCAGCATCTACTGTTTCCAGACCGCAAGAATCCATGTAGTCCATTTCCTTAGCTCTAAATTTTCATTTGGTAATAATGGATGCCTACCACCACCACCTTCTTTGCTTGGGAGATGTCCTCTCCATAAGTGCATGTACTGACTGTGGAGCCAGCACCAAGCATCTCATCCCTAGCTTTTGTGACCATTGTCAGCCTACAGAAGACCAGGCAGTTGAAGAGCTACAGCCACTGACACTGGTTTGTTAAGGTACGGGTATGCATATGTCAGAAACGGACATTGCTTTTGGACATCCCAAACTAGAAAAAAAAATCTTAGTTCCGTTTACCTCTGTAAGTTAATTGCTTATGGTCCTAAATGCATAATCACAACTGCAAAACCATTATCCAAGTTTTCATTCACTACCAGATATTAACCTGCTGAGACAAAGTTTTTAGGTTCTCTTAGACACCTTTCAGTTATGCCTTATTTGTGAAAGTTATTCTGAAAGAAGCAGGTCCTATATCATTGTGTGATCTGATGCTGGCCATGGTAGAGGAACATTAGTGATTGAGTTGTTCCCTGCACAACTACAGTCTGTACTTGTGGAGGACAGATCAGAATACAAATTCTTCCTGTTTGTCTTATTCCAATTATTCTTTTTCCTTCCCATGGAATGCATGCAACATAAGAAGGCTAAAGAGATCCTCATGCCTGTAAATTATATTGGTTGTAAAACAAAAGATCTACTTCTCTGATCAGATATTCAGTAGTCTTTTATGATCTATTGTCAGAGGATTAGGCAGATAAGAGTTTAACACCATGGAGGTGCATTCAAAAGCTGCAGATATGCAAATAGAATTTCATTTCAGGTTAGACATTTTAAATGCTAATCTTGCCTTAGTGAAGAATGCACTGGCCAGTGTGTTCATAGTCAACTAGAGTTGTATGCATTGCACTGTGGAGTGGGAATCCGCCACATGTACAGATTCATAGTACCTACTAATGCTAGTAAACAGCAAGGAAAACAGCACTAGAATAGACATTTGTAAATGACCACATAATGACCTGCAGATGAGGCTGCACAGTCTTTCCGTGTAATGAGATGCAGATGAGTGCCTCTGCAAGTAAGCTGAGATTTGTAGATGTAGGAGTACTAGCCACACAGCAAGTTGTGCTTCACCAAGAGCAAAAGGATGCAGGAATATGAAGAGTTGCAAAAAACAAACATCCTATGAGGAGCAGCAGCATTTATTAAATATAAATGCCAGTAGCTCTCACTTGGTAGCACTTCACAGTGGCAGGCAGAGTGAATGAAAATGGTTTCGGAAGCATATTGCTTACTACCAACTACCTGACAAGCAGCTGGCAGACCATTTTAATGAGGACAGAGATATTTTGTGGGCATTGACAGGTATGTATTAACCATAAACAGATTTGGGGTTAATGTATGGACTTGATATACAGGTGGACAACAAGGTACTTTCTGTACTAGTCACAAGGACACTCCAGAGGCAAACAAGATATTCACTAGCCGTGTCATAGGCATCAGCCTTCCAAATGCTCAGTATGTTCCTCAGTATTCTACTTCTAAGTGTGGATGAGCATACCTGTTTCCCAAATACACCAAGGACAAGAGCCCTGCCATGAGTGACTTCTGTGATATCATCTACCTCCCCATAGTACTGGGTACTACAGATTGGCTACATGTGGCAGTAAAAGTTTCAGCTGGTGTCCATGGATTGTGTTACAGCAATAGGAAGGGCTGTCATTCAGTCAGCTAAGAGGTGTCATGTTGTACAAGGGGTTGATTACCAGTACATCTTTATAGCACCTTGGCTTTGCCCATAATTTCCATATGTGGCATAAAAGCAATTTGTATAGCCACTTCCTGTGTAGTCAAATTCCACAGGGCCACCTAGTTGGCAAGTGAGGTGTCAGACATATAAAGAGTCAACGGTAGTGTGTTCAAATGTCTCAGTCCTCCCCATATGTTCCCAATATGCTTCATATGATGGTAGATACCCATTGTAGCCCTGGTTGATGACAGCAGTACAGAACCCACACAGCATTGTTCAACTACAGTTTAACACTGCCCATGTGCAATCCTGAAGTATTGTAGAACATGTATTGACCTGCTGGATGCAGTGTTCCACTGCCTGGCAATGTCCGTGGTCACTGCAGTACACCCCCCTGACACAGTTTGAAGGATGTTAGTAGCATATTATATGCTATACAGTTAATTTCTAGAAAGCATGCAGGCCAGTTTTCTATTCCAGGAACCTCCAGGCCCACTACAGCAGCGTCTGTCGTAACCAAGTATCAGCTTCTTTCTGTGACTGCAGTGAGGCCAAGAAGCACAGAGTGACAGGTAAACTTTATCTTCCCAGACTGCGGTAGGTACAGTACACAGCAATGCAGGAAAAGTAGTGGCATGTAGTCCAGCTTTGTGGGTCCATGACAGTCACACAGAGACTATATAGTGTCACACAGGACAAACATGATGCATACAGTGTTAAAGACTAGGCTAGGTAGTGCATGGTCAAGTCACACTGAGCATCAGATATCTCAGTGCACACTACACAGGAGGAGAGTGAAGTGGATCACAGTCATCATAATTTGCAAAGGTACAAAGAGGCACAATGACACATGGCTGACATCACAACCTTGGTGGGTGTACATGTCACTGGTAGAGATGGATGAAATACTCTTAGACCTTTAAGACCTGCAGGAGAAGACTGTGTACCCTGCAGTGACTTCCCAACATGAACACCAAGTGTACCTACCCACTGTTTTGCCATGTACTACACTGCTTGACAGAGCATTGATAGTGTTTCTTGCTGTACTGTGCCTAGTGGTAGATATGGTTGTGATGTGTATCACCGTAGTCCTCTGAGACCTAACGTGACATTGTCCCTGGTCTCCTTGGCATCATCAACGTATCAACAGTGCAGGATGACATTGTTGCAGAAACCATGTGCCACACCAATCATTCCCTTGTTGCTGTGGTAGCTTCAGACAATGCCTGGAGGATAA
The DNA here is from genome assembly GCF_019279795.1 of Protopterus annectens. Lineage (NCBI taxonomy): Eukaryota > Metazoa > Chordata > Ceratodontiformes > Protopteridae > Protopterus > Protopterus annectens. The sequence continues at coordinate 918,200,824 of NC_056745.1, read as the reverse complement.
CCTTAGTGCTGTTCATGTGTCAGGAGCTAGTTGTGACATGTAATGGATCTGGGAATCTCTGCTAAGTTGCCATATGGTGGGCATACCCATATTGGATGCAGTACACTCCTTTCCACTACTGCTGCCAAATGTGGGCAGTGATGGTGCTTAGTTGTGGGATACCTTCCTTTCCCCTGACAGACATGCTGAATACTCATACTGTTCAGCCTGTAGTTCAGGTGTTACCTGAAGGACCATCTAAAAGGGAGGGAAGTAAACTGTGCCTGTGTGTCATATGACTAGGACTTGGTCTATGTCTGACTATCATCATTATTTCCTGAGTAGGTACTATCAGCTTGTCAACCTGACTGTTCCTGTACATGTGTCACCATAGCAGTGGTATGGCATGTGAATGCACAGAAAAAAAAACAGACCAGTGAGTGAATCTAAATACCAGTACTACATGTAAGGCCCTGTTTTGTGTATGCAGGGAGCGGTATAGCACATGAAGCTATAAAACTGACACATACCTGTGCTGCTATTCCTGTGTGTCTGCACATGTGATGTATCTGCTGGAAACATATACATTGGTATATCTAGCCTTCCTGCACCTTATATGTGTACTGCTGCTCGGTATGGTTACTAAACTAGTGTATCTGTAGCTGAGATGTGTAGGTTGGTCACTCCACAATTTTTGTTCACTTCTCCTGGTAGAATAACTTTGCCTACGTCATCTTCTTGCAGGGATACTAGTAGCTTCTCCTGATCAGTTGGGCTTACAAAGGGAGGTAGCCCCATCAAATGGCTAACTGTAGACTGAGCTGTCTGTCTTCATGCAGGCCTACCTGGTCAAGTTGGTGACATGCCTCTGGCTCTGCTTTGTTGTGTGATTTTTGCCCACCAGTAGCATAGATGTCTTGGACTGGCATCTCCCAGACATGGTTCCATAATGACTGATGCATACCCTCTCTTCCCCCAACAGGTAATGCTTATGTGTCTTGAATGCCTTTAGCAGGACAGCATTCTCATCTCTGTAATGTTGTCCAGCCTGTGCCATCCTCACCCCTTCTTAAGTACATGATGGTACTAATAGAAACAAGATGTATAACTATAGGCTGTTGACTGCTGGGGATAATAGACTACCAATAGCAAACTGTGGGTTACCATAGGTATTCCCAACATTACAGTTTGGACAGCAATAGGAACACAGTAAGTATCACTGATAAGTTATGTTGTGAGCATTCAGGTACTTCAAGGTACACAGGAAGGTCCACTACAAGTTTCCACACAGCATTTTTCATTAGGACACAAAGCATAGTATAGATATAGTAAGTCATGGTAATGAACTGCTTTTCCAAAGTTGCAGTGTGCATATACAGCTACATATATTATGTGTGGACTATATGCAGGTACAGGCTGCAGGTAACCATAGTACAGATTACTCTGCATACCTGTACCTTACTCTGAGGGCTAAGCTGTATAGTATACCTGAGAAGAATAACTTACAACAGTACTTCAGAGTACCGTTCTTCATCAGGACGATGTCTTTAAAGTATGTCACTCTGCTGTCAAAAACTTCCATCAGACCGCTTGTATTAGTTTTGCTGCTGTTCCTCTTTTGTGACGCATGGTTTGGCATTTAAAATGGCAACATGCCCTCTTAAGCCAAGAGTATGAAGACATTTGTGCTCTGTATATTCAAATGAGGCTAGTCTCCACTTATGCCTAGAAATTGCTATACTTCAAGTGAAATATATAGTTGGCATGATATGCAGGTAAGTTTCGCCACACTCTTCTAATATGCTGTATTGGAGGACTTATGCATGCAGCATGTGCATGAATACATCACACTTCATGACAGCAGTTAGCTGTGCTGTGCCTGATTCAGAAATCTTGTTTTATGTGATATCCATGGCAGTGACTACCACTGGTAATTCCACACTGAGAGTGTCTGCTTGATGTGCTGAGGAAAGAAAAATCATCCTGTTTCTCCTACTAGTCAGTTTAGGAGGTGGGTACTGGTACCCCATAAGATTTGTTTTGGAAGGCATATGCCTTGTACAACCTGGTCAGGTTTTTGACAGAGGCTGTTGGCATCCTCAGGACCGAGTAATGCAGACACTAGTATGATGACCTGTGATGCACCCCCCCCCCCCCGAAGATTTCTTGCACGGGAAGATGAAGTCAGGCAGGAATGCCCCAGATGACTTATGAAGTAATTGGCATTAGTACTGCTTTTCAGATTGTATTTTTAAGCTTAATTCAGTCATTCAAAACACTGTTGCTAATAAAGGCTACAGTCTCTGACAGATACTTGGACATGCTAGATGGGCTGCTGTGGAGGACTGTAGTTGTGCCGTGCTGTGTCTGTTGTTTGTCTATACTTCATTGTATTGCTGCGTATTGTGGGGGTACAGCATAGGTGTTCAGTTGTGAGCCTGGGGTACCATGTAATGCTTCTGCTATCTAGCACATACATGTGTGGGACTGTGGCTTAATTGTATGACTGTGGGCATATGTCTATGTTTCTTCTATCTTGCACATACATGTGGTGTTGTGGCTCACTTGTGAGACTGAGAACACATTCCAGACACTTGATATATTCCACATATTTGTGGGGGTATGGCTTTTTTAAAAATCTTTGTTAATGTTTCCATACTTCTGTTATCATGCACCTACATGTGGAAGTGTAGTTTTTTGCTGCTAATTGTATGTATGAAGGCTGTTTTGCCCCTTTTGCCTTTCAGCATGGACAGAATGAGAGGCAAAACATGTTGGCTACTACAGGAGGCAGCTGAAACTTTAAACATAGCACAGTTAGTTTACTTACTGAATTGTGCTGTATTAATTGTATCATTTGTAGAACATATTTGCTTATGTTATCCTTTGTGTTGCATCTGCCTGCCGTTGGTAATGATTCCAACAAACCACAGGTACATCTGTGTGCAGAGGCCCTTTCCCTCCCAGTGGCTGAAGTGGGTGATGGGGCTGGAAATGCCTCAGTTGGCGGTTCTTACCTCTCCAAGGCAGAAGCCTGACTCACTCTCCTGCTGCACCCCAGTTGTCAGTACAGCATATAGAATAGCCACTACCATGTTCCTCCTAGAGTGCATTGCAGATAAGTTTGACCAGCTGGCTCCAGCTGTCAGGCTATATCAGAAGGGGGCTGTGGCCCATGCCACTGACCATCCTGACCCATATCAGCCATCTGATTGGTCATGTTGACATTCCTGTGGGTCGGTCATCACCCAGCACTCTACCAATACCTCATCCTGTCCCACCCATTTCCTACTGTTCTGAGCCTGTGCAAGTGCTTGCACTAAGCTGTAAGTTATTACTATGCAGTGCTTGCTGAATAGTGTGTTCTAGTATGCACCACTTTGCCCTACCTGCTATTACACATTAGAGCCAAAGCATGGCTGCTGTGTTGTTCTGCAATTTATTTCTTACTGTACTCCACTGTATTTAGATTACAGTATTTTAAAATTGTCCTGATTTACACATCAGAGTACATCTGGCTATTCAGGTATATAGTTTGTCAACATTTGATTGTCCATGCATACTTTACAATGCAGTGTATTGCTGTTCCTGCGAAGCAAACCTTACTCTGGTATGCAGTGAAGCTCTTTGATTTACAACCTAGTTGTCTATATATGGCATTTGTCAGTATTGGATACTTGGCACACTTAACAACTATGTGGACAGAAAAAGTAGACTAAAGTGTTTCTTGATGGGGGGAGAAAGCTGGCTGACCACACAGATGAATCCTCAGCTGCAAAGACAGTTTGCATCTGGGTCCTTTGTCACTGTCATTAGAGCCAACTGCAGTTACCATTTCTTCTGGCTCTCCAAAGCAACAGAAAAGGAAGCTAAAAATTGGGACCAAGAAACATAAACCTTCATCTCCAGGTTCCCATGTCAAAGTGCACAAATTTGCCAGTGTAGTGCCTGCTACTGTATTAAGACTGGATTCTTATAAGTGCCTTGCCAAATTTGTTGTATCTAGTATGACTTCTTTAGCTGACACGGAGGTCCATCAATTGATGACCTCCAGACAAGCCTCATCAAGGTCATGGTCTGTTCTTCCTTTGAAGAAGATTATGACACATTTGTAGAGGCATTTGTCAGGGCTCAGCAAAATGTCTGCTGCCTCATCTCTGACTAGTTTCAAGAAAGATAGAGATTTTTTCTGCTCTTCCCTTTTCAATTAGGCTTTCCTGTTTTTTCTTGCTGGCCCAGATGATACTGGCATAGCACTAGGCCAGAAGGGTAAGGCCTCCATCCACATTGTAACATTGTCAGCATCACAAAAAGTACTGACATTGACCATGGTTTTAATTTTGGAAATGTAGATTCTGTCATCTACTGTTCTGCTTTCATCTGTAATCTTGATGTTGACATTGCCTGTGGTGATTGGCCTGTTCTCTGGAGTTAATCCTTTAGATTCAAGCTTGGCACTGAGCTTTTCAGTGCTGATGCAGACCTCACTAATATCAGCTTTCCTTTTGGTCAATACCAGTGCTGTCAACTTTGAACTAAATGTCAGGGCAATCAGTGCTGATGGCCCAATATGTACCTCCCTCAGCTTAAGCACCTACTGCCTGTTTAAATTGCAAAGGTTTCTTTGCTTTAACCCCTTTGACTGTCCCCTATGTCAGACCACAGGGGAGAAGGACAAAAAGCCTCAGGCAGTGCTTCTTAACATTTCTGGAAATCGTCATGTTTCTTCATTCTCCTTGGATTCACCAGCTCCAAGGATCAGCAAAAAAAAAAAAACACAGATTTCAGAAAATGCATGTTAGCCCACCTATAAATTACCCATAGTAGATGCTGAAGGTGAGCAAGGCACAGATTTTCTCCATCCCCCCTTGATGACCCCAAATTTGAGGAAATCTTAGAAATGATGAGGCAAAATGGGGATGACCCAATGATCTAGCATCTTTTCCATAAGATTTTTTTATAGGAAACATTTTAGCCCCCCCCCCACACATTTTGGAGGGTTTTCAGTAATTGCTAAAATATGTTAAGATTTGCTACTTTGGCATAGGATAATGTAGATATTGTAGCTTCCAACCTAAGGAGATTGGACTCTTGCTTTATGAACATTGTTTTTTTTTTTTTATCTGAGACGTTAATACCTAACTTAGCTTCCCTTAAACAGTCTGCAATGTCCCAGACACCTGGCAAAGAGCCCAGGACTGTGAACAGTTTCAGGAAGCAAATTTATGTATTGTCTAAGTTATCACTGAGGGCCATGAATTATATAACCAACAATCAGGCTTCAGTGAGAGCTGGTTAACGAAATGCAGCAATCGCCGGGCCATTTGTATATGGGTAGTCCAAACATAAGTTTTGGTCTCATTTGTTAACTGTATATTCTGTTTCAGTCTTCATGATTAGACTGGCTTACAGCTGTGCTGAAAGTTTGACTCCAGCTACAAGCTCTGTTATAATGATATACCATCATACCAGGCTTCACTTAATAGACAGCAAGATAAACTATTTAAACTTTCCTATTGATGATTCCACACTTGTTTGAACCCAGTCTCTAAACATAACCTGAAGAATATGAAAAAGGAGGTTTAAATCCTCCACTTACAAACTACTGTAAAGTTTCAAACTCTGCAGTGCCCCTTTTCAGGGACACAACATAGCACATATCATCTTTGGCTTAGGTATGGCCAACAGCCATACCTAAAAGAAGGAAACAGCAGTTTTGTGGAAGTTTTCAGAATGTACACCCACCCAGAAGTAAGAGTAAGCAACAGAACAATGGTCCTCCTCCTGAAAGGCAGCAGCAGATCTTCTGAGGCTTTGCCCAGATGGACCATCCTGGAGGTAGTGGTTGTCTTCTCTCCAACTGCTTGTGTGGCTGACATCATGCATGGCACATGTTTATAGACAGCAACTTCCAGGAGGATGCATAGTCCCATTCTGTACCTGTCCTCATCCTAACTCTGAGCCCTTGCCTGACATCCCACTCATCAGAAAAACTAAAGTAAAAAGAGAGGTCTTAAACCTTTTTAAAAAAAAAACACTGTCTAAGGGATGGAACCAGACTAGAAGGGGCTAGATTATTACTGCAGGCTCTCTTTGATACAGAAGAATACAAAGGACCTCAGTTCCATCTCTGACTTGAGTAGACCATACCAGTTTATTCAAAAAGAAACATTTCAGATGGTCATGGTACCAGTCCATCTCTCCATTTTTGTTAGAAAGAGACTGACTGATTGTACTTTTTGGACCTACAGGATGTCTGTCTCTAAATCATGATAGCCAGAGTCACCAACCAGGAAACATCAACACTTATGGATAGGAGACGCTCGATATTAATTCAGAATTCTTTTGTCTGGTTTCACCTCAGCCCTTGAGATAATTACCAAATCTATGTCTTTAGTTGCATTAAGTCAGAGGCTGCAAAAAATAAAGGTATTTCTCCAACTGGACGATTGGCTGCTTGCTGCAACTTCTTTGAGTAGATTGTTCTCTGATCACACAGTCAGTCCTTAGAAATAATGGTGAGCGCTGCAAAGTCAGTCAGAGTCTTAGCCATCTCAGCTACTTGCATTTGTAGACTATAGTCTGAATAGATTTACAGCGAGGCCTGCTTTTACCCACAGACAAGATTGTACTTCTGATGTGTACAGCTTATAATAATTACCAACCTTTAAAATACATACGAGAATTAAACAAATGAAGCCAAAGTCAACTATATGTTCACACAAGTTGCTGATCTTGGCCACACTAAATATTTCTGGTTAACAATGAGAAGCATTAGCTTACTCAAAATCTTAACAAAGATAAAAAATCCAACCTCTCGGCTCAGCGCATAGATTTTAATCATCCAACAAAGTCTTACCTCTCCCATTGATATTTTATTTTTTCAGCAATAGTCCCACCCTATACCCAGATACCTTCTATAACTCTCTTTTCAGTGAGCCTCCTTTTAATTTTAAATCTGTTACTGCCAAAACAATTTAAAATTTCTTGAAAAATTGTGACACAAACCCCACTTACATACACTTGTAGTCAAGATTATTCCACTATGGAGCAAAATATTGTTGTAAACCCTTGGTCTTTATTTTTAACCTCACTCTGACCATTTAACAACATTTCTCACAGCTTTAAACATTCACTCATCATTCCATGATCCAAATTTATGACACAGGCAGGGGGCCAGATAACTTTAGAGCTATTTCATACGTATGTTCCATCGCCAAAATATGAGAAGAGATTGTCTGTTAACCTTAGCCTTCCAAACCTATGATATTTTCACTGATAAACAATGGCATTTGAACTAATTATAGCCCAGATGTAGCAGTCTGTTAATCTGACTACAGAATCATCTTCAAAGCCATAATTATTACAAATACAAAGACTCCATAGAAATACAAAATTCCCTACAAACCAAATTTTCACTACTCTAATTTTGGCTTGCAACAAACAAACTTGAATTCAGTACTTGAAATCTAATGTCATGCTACTTGGGTCCACCAAAATACTTCTTAATGCTACCCTGCAGTTAATTATTGAGCCCAACAGCACACCTCAGTCTAACGTTAAAGAGCAAAAATATCTTGGCATCCTTGTTCGGCTAACCTTTCAGACTTATATAGGGCAACAGTCCTAGAAAGTACCAAATGAGATAAAACTTGTCTACAAAATTTCCAGTTTTCTTGTACAAGAAGCCAGAGAAGTGCTGTTTCACTGAATGCACCTATACCATGGTTTGAGTCCTCCCGATTTTCACTTTGACATCTTCCCTCAATACCGCCACACTACAAAAAAAAAATATTCTAAGGTTTATACATTTTACACAAAACAAAGAACATCGCTGAAGAGTGGTGCAGTGGTTAGCATTGTCGCATGTCCCCCCTGTGTTCGTGTGGGGGTTGTGGTCCATTGGTAAGACACTCCTAAGAACTGACCCAGTAGGGCGGGATCTGGAAACATATGTGGGCAGTAATATAGCCTTTGACCAACATGTGTCCACAGTAGAAAGAAAATCATTCTGTGTCACCCATCCTATAAGTAAGGGCATGGTATCCAGGTCCAAAGAAGATATAGTGCCACTTTATTCGGCCCTTATCAGACCCATCATTGAGTATAATGCGCCATTCAGGATGTACATGACCAAACGTATGCAACAGTTGGAATGCCCACAAAGGTTCCTTACTAGGAAAATCCAGGGTATTAATACATTGTCCTATATGGATTGCCTTAAAGCCCTTGTCCTATATGGATTGCCTTAAAGCCCTGTCTTTATACTCTGTCTCTTACAAGTTACTGAGAGGCAATCTATGCCTGGCATAAAAGGCATCCTCGGATCCAGCTCTGATGGACCTTTTGCACATCTGCAAAATGAACAGCATCAGAACCACTAGATCCAGTGATTTAAATTTTTGTGACCTAATCAAGACATGTTGGTGAGACAGTGTGCTTTACAGAGGATCCCCATGCTCTGGAACAGGCTCCCCGTAAATATGAAGCAGGATCCATCCCTTACCCTACTTAAGCATAATCTTGAACAGTGGATAGAAAATAGGAAATTCACCCCAGGGTCTAGCCCCATGTCTCTGACAGACAGAGGCAGACAGTAATGCACAAACTAACATAACCCCCCGCACAAACTAACATAACCCCCACCCCACAAACATAACCCCCCCCTCACAAACACACATAACCTCTAGAAACTTCCAAAAGTACCCCCTCAATAAATGCCCATGATACATAGAGGCACAATTGGGTTAGTTTGCACAGCTAGGCTTATAAAGTCCTTGGTGGTCGTTAGCCTAGTATGTAACTATGAACCTATGCACTATGCAAAAGAGACTCAGTTGCTTCTTCTTCTTTCGGCTTTTCCTGGTTAGGAGTCGCCACAGCAGATCACCTGTCCGCTTATGATTGGCAATGGAGTTTTATGGTGTTGAATTGCCAGCCCAGCCTTCCACAGAAGGCACACACATGCACACACTCACACCTAGGGCCATTTTAGAGTGTCCAATCCACCTACAGTATGTCTTTGTGATGTGGGAGGAAATAGGAGCACCCAGAGGAAACCCACGCGACCACAGGGAGGACATGTAGACTTCACACAGAAGGCACCCCAGTCAAGGATCGAACCGGAGAGCCTCTTGCTGTGAGGCGGCAATGCTAACCGCTGCACCACAGTGGCCACCCAAAAAAGAGACTCAATTGCTGATATCTTTAAAAAAAAAAAAACATGGGTGTGAATTGTCAAAAGTTAGTCTAGCAAAGTAGCTGACCAGTATTAAATTCTTTTATGAAAAGCATAATAAGCTTTTGCCCGTTGAACACATGGCCCATTCCACTAGAGTAGTCACTACTTACGTTTTCTTTGTAACATTAACCGTGTATGATCCTTTGGACATCATCAACTTAGTCTTTATTGAAAACCATTGTAAGACACTAAACATTGGATGTGATATCTAGTGTGTGTGTTTGTGGCCACAGTTATCAAAATATATGCTCGCTGGAATGAATCTGCATAGAAGGATGAGCCTGGCACTCCTACAGTTAATGAGGGTGGACTTCTTCCTACCAGATGCAGAAGCTAATTACTTATCTTAATAATGGATCCAAATGAGCAGGTCCATCCTCTTTAATATACTCCACCCACTTTCCACCTCTTCTTTCTGACTTGATCTAGAGTTCTTTTCTTACGCTTCATTTGTTTTCACCGCCTACCAGAGGTCTAAAGAGGAAGGTCATCATGGAAGGAATTATGGGTACAGTGGAGGAATTTAGGAGTATGAGAAAGTTTCAGATGTCAAGCTGTCTAACACCTGATGGCATTAGTCCAGCATTAAACAGGCTGATCTTCTTATCCAGCACTATTGTTATATTATCATTGAGGGCAGCATAAGCGACTC